>NC_080049.1:6503063-6513063 GCF_026212465.1 Amaranthus tricolor | reverse complement strand
TTTTGTACGATATGTTGTCATTTAGAGCGCATAACGGTCATCGAAAATTAAATTAAATAAATTAATTTAAATAAATTAATTTGAATATATCCCAAGGTTGCAAAGTTTCTATTTTGAACAAAAAGTAGTGTTCACGGATCGTGAAACAACTCGCGGCCCGCGAGAAAGGAAGGAAAGCTACTGTTTTGTGGGAAAACTAACTCGCGGCTCGTGACCTAACTCGCGGCCCGCGAGTTGCTCTCTATTTTGCGGGTTCTTCTTTGCAAAGTTTGTTTATCCGTTTTGTTAGTTTTAATGTAACTACCAACGGTTAAATGTGGTTATATTAACTAGATATATTGAGATGGATTGATTGAAAGACGACATTAGTTCGTGAACCAATCTTGTGTTTCATGGAGCAACACGTTGTTTCGTGAAAAGGTGTAAGCTATTCTATAAATATAAAATGCTTGTGTGGTTATTTTGGACATGCAATTTCTGATTTCTTTTCTTCTCGAGCACGTTACATAGAGAACTTGCAATCCTCGATTGTAATTTTTCCGTATCTTCTTCCATTTAAGTTTTCCTTACATCGTTCTAGATTCCGTATGCTAGGAATTTAGTGTAAGTCTCTGTATCTCAGAACATATTTCCGGTTTATTCCCAAGCACCGTAGTAGGGAGGAAATGATGTTTTAGGAAAGAACATCTCGCCTAGAATTAATATTAAGTTCAAACAAAATCTTCTTGTTACTTTATTCGCGCAATGAAGATCGGTTTCTCAGAGTTCTCGGTGGTGTACATAAGCATGGTTCTTGATTGTCATATGTAATTTGTTTTCTACTACAATCTTGTACTTTATTTTATTGTTTATTTAATAAATAAAGTAACATTTTACAACACTATATCCGCAGCTGCTAGGCAGCATAAACATGTTTTTTCAATAAGGCATAGCAACACTACATGTTCTTTTGAATTGATTCACATAGATACTTGGGGACCTTATTCTTCAAAACATATTCTGGTTTTACTTTTTTCCTTACTATTGTAGATGATTACACAAAGGTTACCTGGATTTATTTGATGAAAAATAAAAATAATTGTGTTAGCATTTTGGAACATTTTTTCAACTATATCGCCACACAATTTGGAGTGGTGGAACGAAAACATCGCCACTTAACTTTAAACTGCATGTGTTCTTTCATTTCAGTCAAATTTAGCTTATGAGTTTTGGGGTGATGTAGTGTTGTGTGCTACTTACCTTATTAACAGACTACCTTTGACTGTGCTTCGTGATGTTTCTCCTTAGGAAAAATTGTTCGGTCATGCCCCTAACAACAAACTATTTCATGAAGGATTTGTCCAATCTAACCATGATTCTTCCTTATTTTTTAAAAACTCTACTACATGTTTTACTATTGATGCAGTATAAGTGGATGATATAATCCTTACAGGTAAGAATACCAATGATATTCAGTCTTTAAAATCGCATTTATAAAAAATTTTAGCATCAGGGATGTAGGGGGTTACATTGCTTTCTTGGCCTTGAAGTTACTTATCTTTATGGTGGCATTGCCCTTACACAAAAGAAGTTCATTTCAGACCTTCTTAAAGACTCTGATATTACCTATTTTAGAATAGTTGCTATCCCCTCCTTTTTCACCTAAAATTGCAAAACAACAATTCTCCTTTATATTCGAATCCTACTGAGTACAGGTGCTTGGTTGGGAAGTTAAACTTCCTGACACATACATGACTAGTTTTGTCCTTCACTGTACAGGCCCTCAACCAATATATGCAGAACCCCACTATAAGTCATTTTCAAGCTATTCAACACACTATCCACTACATTGCTAGGACAGTCAGTCAAGGCATTTTAGTGTACATGCCTACTTAGACTCAGACTGGGGCGCTTGCCTTGATACAAGAAAGTTAGTAGCGGGCTACCTCATGCTCCTCGACAACTCTCTTGTAAGGTGGAAATCAAAGAAACAAGCTACGGTGTCCAAATCATCATTTCAGGCAAAACATAGAGCTGTGGCAACTGTGTCCTTTGAAAAATTTGAGACTGGTTATACTGGCTTGTGAAAATTAATCTGCTTTCCAAATTGCCCATAATCTTGTCCTCCGCCAACGGACAAAGCACATCGAGATAAATTCTTGTATACATGTCCTAATGTGCTCATATTAAAAAATAACTAAATTCTTGAATTAGTTCTAACCATGTCCTAAATTGAACATGACTAGTGATGGCCACGATCCGGGTTGGGTCGATTCTGTTCCAGTTCCATCTGGTTCCGATTCTACTCGGTTCCGGTTTTGGTGTGGAACCTGATTCGAATGTTCCGGTTCTGGTTCCGGGCGGTTCCAAACGGTTCTTGGCGGTTCATGAGGCGGTTCGGCAGTTCCAACTCGCGGGTCGGGCGGGTCGGACCATCGGTTCCATTCTTATTTTTCCTTTAAATATAATATAAAAATACTATAATAATGCGGACGTACCTTTGATGATTACTTGATTATTAGCGAAATTCATTGCTTGTCATCGTTATTAAAATATTTACTAAAAAGAATGAAAAAAATAAATTAATAAGAAACGATAAAGATGATTAATAAAAAAAGAGGGAGAAAATGGACTTGAACTTAGTATCTGAAGGAATATTAAGCCGCCTACGTATCCTGAAGGAATCAAAGCCCACGTAGTTCTTTGTCATACCTTTTATTTGTAGTTGTTGAATGTTGCTTGATCGTTGTCCGATTGATCCTATTCGTCTTTGTCATCATCATCTTGTTGGTTAGATGTTTCCGCTGACTCTCCTCCTGACGATGATGCAGATGTATCCATCATCATCCATGGATCATCATCATTCTTGAGTCATTGTGTTTGGAGCTTCGCTTGATCCCAATCTTTCTTGCAAACACATATTTGAATAGTATGTGGAGCAAGACGAGATCTCTTTTCGTCTAGAACTCTTCTACCTACACTAAAAGCAGACTCCGACGCAATCGTAGAAGTGGAAATTGCAAGGATATCCTTTGCAATTCTCGATAATATGGGAAATTTTATGGAATTTTATTTCCACCATTCTAAAATATTATAGCTACCTTGGTCAATTTTAAAGTGATGTTTAAGATAATTATCTAATTCTAAATATAAAGTGGAGGGTGAGGAAGAAGATGGTCCTACAAAAATATCATCTTGGCTTATTATGTTAGCTATTACAGGATTATAATAAGTGGGACGTGCCGAGACGCTAGCACGCCTAGACGTATCGCGACTTGGGTTATATACACTAGCATAGTAATCATAAAGTTCTGCTAAAAGTTTTTTACAATTTTCAACATAATTATGTACATCATTAAGCGAGCGATCTAATGATTGGTAGTAAAATCCAATTACTCTAGTAAGGATTTGCGTCTTAAAACATGGATCTAAAATTGTCGCAATTCCATAAATAAAAGGAAAATCAGTAAAAATACGTCTTCTACTTGTCCATCATATCTGCAAGAATCGACTTTAAATATATGTTAGTATCATCATGCGATTGTTTAAAAAGATGATAAAAAATAGTAATACATTCACTTATTACTAAGTGGACGTTTGGTTCCTAAACATATGAAAAAATCTTAGTTGTGTGGACATACGCTTCTAATATTTTTTGTACGCTTATAGCTAGTTCTCATGTTTTATCACTTATATGGCTATATGTACACTCACTATACGGTTGTGTTATAACGGGACGATAAGCAATAGCTTTTTTTAATAAATCATGGGTTGAGCCCCAACGTGTAGGAGTATCTAATGACCAATACACTTTTTTTAGTTGATAATGGTCACATAATTGTTTATATCTTCTCTTTACCTATCCAACTCTAAGCCACTTCACTATGTCTCTAATGGGATCTAATAAATCACTTAGTTGTCTAATACCTGCTTGGCAAGATAAGTTAACTATATGAGCACAACAACGTACGGGTAATAATCTACCACCAAGGATAATACTAAAAGCAGGTTCGTTATACAAAAGTTCAATACATTTAATGTTGGCGGTTGCATTATCGGTAGAACAACAAAATATCTTATCTAACAAGTTCCATTATTTACATATCTCTATTAATCTGTATTTTATGTTTTCACCCGTATGTCTTTTGAGCATTACCTCAAAAGCAATTATTTTATTTTGAATAATCCAATTTTGATCTATCTAATGTGCTGTTACACACATATAAGGTTCTAAATGTGAGGGAGCAGACCAAATATCAGTTGTTATGCTAACCCTACCATTAAAAGATTTAAACATTTCTACTAATTCATAGCGCTTTGATTCATATAATTTTATTGTGCGTCGTTTAAGAGTGTTCCTAGGGATTACTCTATATTGTGGTTGCAAAGTTTTTCTAGTGTAATACTCGTATGCCCTACTTTCACCATAGTTAAATGGCAATTGACTCGTTTACCATGAGCTTGTTTTTGTTGTTGTTGTTGTAGTTGTTCTTCATGTGATCTCGTTGATGACTGTCGAGATATATGTATCCCAATAGGGGTCGTTGGTTCCTCTTCTTGTTCTTCTTCTTCTTCAATTTGTATTTCTCTTTCCACTTCTTCTGCATAATCGTGTAATTCTTGGTCGTACCCTTCTGGATAATTTGGTTCAAAATTATAATTACTAACCGAAGGTGTTGTTGATACCGACGGAGTTGAAGTGGCCTTCCTTTTGGAGCTAGAACCTCCCAATGATTTTGCCACTTTAATAACTTTTTTAGAAGTTTTTTTTCAAAAAAGAAGACATGATAATATTGAAAAAATAATAAAATTAAGAAATAAATAAATAATTAAAAGACTAATTATGTAATTAACAAATAAATAAAAGACTAATTATGTAATTAAGAAATAAATAAAAGACTAATTATGCAATTAAGAGAATAATTGCGTAATTAAGTAGAGAGAGTAGGAGAAGAGATGAGTTGTGAATGAAAATGATTGAAAGTGTGGTGTATTTATACAAAAAATCCTAATGGCTAGTTAATGGCCGATTCCAAAGAACCGTTGGGTCCGTTGAACCGATCCGGTTTGGTTCCTTGGAACCGGTGGTCCGGGTGAACCGACCCGCGGTTCTTTGGTCCGGTTCAAGCGGTTTTTTCCGGCGGTTTCACGGTTCCGGCAACTTTTTTCCAACGGTTTCACGGTTCTGGTCGGTTCGAAACCTGCCGTGAACGGTTCCGGGACGGTTTCAAGCGGTTCGAGACCGGTTTGGTTCCAGGTAACCCGCTCCGTGGCCATCACTAAACATGACCCTGAATCAACCTTTATTTCAAATCGGATTGAATTGAGTTTAAAAGAAATTAAAAATTTTCAACCTCATGAATTTGTATACATGATTTTAAATCACACAAGTCCATCTATGAACCGATCCGATAAAATAATTAACGTGGTTTAACTCAACTTATGGTTATCTCTAGTGTTCATCATGATGACTTACAAAAATAATGAAGTTTTTCGCATTTATTGAATTATGAGAGTCATACTAAGCCTTTGTTTACTTTATATTAATAAAAACGAAGTAATATTTATTAATTATACATTCACTTACAAATAGTGCAAAGAAGAAAAAATGGCATCAATTAATAGAATGAATTCAGTTCGATATAAAAATAATGTAAAAGAGAAAAACAAACATAAACCACTAAATATAAATATTTTTCAAGAAACATGTTGAAATAAACAAAACTTTACTTGCTAAAGTGCATAAATAAAACAAAAATTCTAATTGTAAAAAAAAAATCATTATAGACGGGCTCATGTACTAGTTTTGAGTTATATGAAATTAAAAAAACATTATAAGAAATTAACATGACCTAGTACACAGTAACTCTTTATATATCGTACTAATAAACAATATTTAATATTACCTACTGTACACAATCCACTAACTTAAATTTATTCTATAATTAAAAATATAATAAGCTACTGACCGTTGAACATTTAGAATATATAGGTTTTAGATTATATATATATATATATATATATATATATATATATATATATATATATATATATATATATATATATATATATATATATATCACTACAAGAAAAAACTTATTTTTAGCAACAAGTTTTAGCAACGACTATATTTTTTTCATTGCGAAAAATACAAGTTGTTGCGAAATCCGTTGTTGTTGCTAAATAATCGTTGCCATAAAAAAAAATAAACTTCCCCACCCCTTAAAATAATTTCCCGATATAACCCAATTTCTTGCAACAAACAATTTAGTTGTTAAAATTAAATAAATAATTCGTAACTGTATATATTGTTGCAAAAAATATTTAAATATACAGATACAATAAAGTCGTTGCAAAAACCCTTATACTAATAATTTTTGTTTTCATTTCCCTCTCAAATCAAAACCCCATCCGTCACAATCCCCATTTCCCTCGCAATTCAAAAACCCACGAACCCATTCCCTCACAAACCCTATTCCCGCACACCATACCGCAGCGATTACCGCCTGCACACCGGAGCGTCTGCCGCCTGCACGCCGGAGTTTCAACCGCCTTCTGCACACCGGTGCTGCCGCTACGCTGCAGCGTTGAACCCTTCAGCCACCTCTCAAATAACCCACGACAGGTAGTTTTTTTTTTTGCCTTTTTTTCTTTGAATTTCTTGTTCTTGTTTCTTGTTGTTTTCAATTTATAGGTTGTTCTTTGAATTTCTTGGGCTTTGTTGTAATTATCAGATTAATGTATGTGTATTTCATCAGTTTGAAATGTTGGGTTGTACGTATTTTCACAGTCTTGGCAGTGAAGGAACAAGAATTCGCCTTTTTCTTGGGCTTTGTTCTAATTATCAGATTTATGTATGTGTATTTCATGATTTTGAAATGTTGGGTTGTATTTCATGACATAGATTAACCTTTTTCTTTGCCACTGAGGATTTACAATTAGATCTTGAGGGCTTAATTACTTGCGTTTTTTGGGGGTTTATGTTTGTGTGTTTTTTTGTATTGGGAAATTACTTTCATTTTTTTATTACTATTATTTTCTGAGTGCAATTCATGTGGAATTAGCTAGCAGTGGCTTTAGGAGGATTAAACGCCGTTTCTTGAATAAGGTGAGATTGCTTTTGATTTATATGGATAATTTATGAAAATGTGAGATTCTTCCAAAGTAATGCTAAGAAAAATTAATGGAGTTACTTCAAATTGAAGTTCTAGATGATAAGATTAAAGCAAAAGTAAGTTTTTGGCCTAAGATTTCACGATGTAAGGTTTTGATGTCATGGTGGAATTATATTTTTCTTTTCAAATTGAAGCAAAAGAACTCATTTTTTGCGATTGTGATGATACATACTTGATGAGGGAAAAGATTTTTAGTTTATTTGTTTTAGATTATAATGAAGCCTAGTAAAATGGTTCATGTGAACTTCTTAAATTGTTCTTGTTTATTCAAGTTGATGTGTCAAAGTTGATTTGTCATGTATTGAAAATATTTTCTAAGTTGATTTGTCATGCATACATTGGAACAAATGGTAATCTTTGTTCTTGTTTTTATTGTTAAATTGTTCTTCAAACAACTTAAAGTTAAAATTCTCTTTCACATAGTGGCTAAATTGTTATTCAAGTTGTTAAATTGTTCTTGTGTTTCTTTCAAAAATTTAAATTGTTCTTGTTCTTTTTGAATCGTTAAATTGTTCTTCAAACAACTCGAAATTAAATTGTTCTACAAGTTGTTAAATTGTTCTTGTTTTTGTATTAATTGTTAACAATATTATAAGGAGTTCTTGGTGATATTATTGAATGTTATATAATCTAATTATTATAAAGTTTAAATATAGGAAATGATTTTGAATAAGGCATGGGTCAAAGTAAAAGATCGTTCATCTATTGATTATGTAAATGGTGTTGATGAGATTCTAAATTTTGCTCTTTCCAAAGTAAGAGAAGATGATCGAGATAGTACTACTATTAGGTGCCCTTGTAATAGTTGTCGCAATATATTTCTTAAAACAAAATGTGATGTAAGATTCGACTTGCTTAAGGGAGGAATGTATGAGAAGTACACTTTTTGGGAACTTCACGGGGAAGAATTAGTTGAATCAAGTGATGGGGATGATGTTGATGAGTCGAATGACATTGATAGTGGTTTCATAATGTTGCAAGATGCATGTGGAGTTGGTGCTATGAATGTTGGGAGTGCTGAAGAGGCTTTAAATAATGTTGAGGAGTATGAGAAACCTAATGCAAATGCAAAAAAGTTTTTCAAACTTTTAGAGGAGTACCAAGAACCATTAACAATGCATGGCACAACAATGTCTAAGTTGTCATATATTGTTAAATTATTACATTTAAAGGTTTTGAATTATTGGTCTGATAAGTCTTTTGATAGTTTACTCCAATTAGAACGTCAAGGCTATGTCGCTTACCTTCCAACTTCTTATTACGAGGCTAAGAAACTCATTAAAGACTTGGGCCTTGATTATTATAAGATTGATGCTTGTGAAAATGATTGTATTCTTTATTGGAAAGAGCATGAAAAATTGATTGAGTGTCCCACTTGTGGTTTATCAAGGTGGAAACAAGAAAAGGAAGGCTCTTCTAAGGGGCTAAAGGTTTCTAGAAAAGTGCTAAGATATTTTCCGCTCTATCTTAAAATATATTGTTTATTGTTGAAACTACCTTTTGTTTGATAATTTTGCAAAAATATCTGAATAAATAAAAGATGGTTGGGAGAGGAGGGGGAAAGAAAATATGCAGTCGAAGTATTGCCCCCGGAAAACTTATGAGTTGTGTTCAAGCTAGTCGGACGCAATTGTTTAGCAAGCAAAATGTAGCTGATCAATTCAATAATAGCTCTAACCCACACATCACAGATGAGATTGCTCATGCAGTTAGAAAAGTAAGTTTTTTTTTTCTATTTCAATTCAAAAAATTTAAATTTTATTATATTGAATTCACTTTGATTTTCATTGTCTTTACCCTTGTAGATTTGGAGAGGCAACGAACAACTTATGAAGCGCATATAAACAAAGCAGCACCAACTGAATTGCCAGCAACTAAATCGCCAACAACTGATGCGCCGACCTTGAATGACCATAACTTGATTCATGGAGACGATCTTCAAGGTTATGAAGAAACTGCTACACCAATCTTGAATGACCAAGCATCAGAAGGCGTCATTACCTTAATGGATGAAAGTACATTATTGAAAACTCGACTTTCACGTTTCTAGTTTGTAATTATTTATATATTATTGATTATTGATTATTGATTATTGTAGGCATACTTGGTAAGAGAAAGAAAAGAAGCAACTTTGTTAGTAGAATTGAAGTGGGCTTGCAAGTGAATGAAGCTTTAGATCCACAACCAAGGCAAACTATCACTCGAAAGGAGGTGGAGCAAGTTAATGGTGATGAGATAGATAGAAATACAGGTAGTTAAAAGAGACGGAGCAACTTTTTTAGATATTATTGATTATTGATTATTGATTATTGTAGGCATACTTGATAAGTTTTAACATTTGTATTATCTTAGCAACTAGTAAGATCAAAGGAAGAAGTAAGAGAGGAATGTACAAGAGTTACGTGGTTGACATGAAAATTAAAGGGAGAGGATCGAAATTGAAGATCACAATACCTGATGAAATTGACCGAGCAATTGGAGAAAATGCTCGTCACTTAGTTAATGATTTTGGGCGTGTTGTGAGGACAAAAGCTCCCTTGAATGTGAAAAGTTGGAAAGAAGCATTTGAGGCAGCTGGAGAAAGTATGTTGAAGGAAATACAGGTTATGTTAGTTACTAATTTCTTTATTAATATCAGTTATTTAGCACTATAGTTTTCTGGTTTTGGTTGTACTTATCATCTTACCTTCTTTGTGCAGGAGAAGTTTGAAATTGATAAGTCTAGTGACTACTTCTGAATGTATGCATTTGTCTTAGAGACCATGCAACGTTTATATAGATTGTACAAGTGTAGGTTGCACAATTACTACAAAAGTGCGACATGCGGAAAAACTAACGAGGAGCTC
>NC_080049.1:6490563-6495563 GCF_026212465.1 Amaranthus tricolor | reverse complement strand
AAGTCACGTTTTTCGTTGCAAAACAATCTTCAAAGTTCTTTTTAGTGATTAAAGGAATTTCATAGCCAATCTTCAAGAGTTTACAAATATAAATTTATTGCAATACTTTGACTTATAATTATTTTTGTAATAGCATTATATTTTCAATGTTGAACACGGTAAAATTGACAATGTGAAAATTGTTAAAATATGTTTTCACATGTTATGCAATATAAATGGGAATCAGCAAGATAATACGAAGGCTAAGAAAATAAAAATTATCTTGTATGACATATACAAAAAATAAAGATAAATTAAACTCATTTAATTTAATTTAAAATAGTATAGAATAGATCCTAATAGAGTAAGTAACTAAGTATTGGATGTTTGACAATACTAACTACCAAACACGGCTTTTAAAGGTGTTTTATTCCCCTAATAAGAGGTGAAGAGAGTGTCATGCATGACATACTTTTATTATTGTCTTTAATGATGTGGTATAAAACTCTATTTTTTAAAAAAGTGAGATTATTATAAAAACAAAAACCTAAAAATAGGTGATCTACTTTAATATTTAAATCCAACTTTATTGTACATGCTTAATACTTGTTCACTATACTTGATATATTTGACTTTTATGCAATTTAATATATATATTATTTTATTATTTGTTTATTGAAATATACACATTTAAAAATTATAAAAAGTGAATATTATAAATGTATGTGATTAGACGATTCAAACAAGATTCCCATTGACTATATTTTTCCTTACACATTAGCCGCAATATGTAAAATAAACTTGAACAATAAATAATATTAATAATCACAATGCAGCGAGTGTTTCAGAATGAAAAAAGTAAAAAAATATATAATACATGGGGCCGGGACTCTTTACCCGTATTTTTTTTATTAAGTATGATTTATTCCTTTTTCATTTTTTCTGACTTTATTCATAGTTTCTAATAGACAAAGGGTATGATGATGATGGACTTAGGGATGAGGGATGTATTGCTGACATGGAGCAACAACAACCACATTATCAGCACTTGCCACATGACATGAACATAACCCATATGAGAAAATCCTACATGGCAATAAATTATTGGCTAATAGCACTTTCCCCATGTGTGGCCAAGCATCTTCCAAAGAAGATTGACTGAAATTTTGTGATTATGTAAAGGGGATATAGAGGGACCTTGAGCTAGATAAAGATAACAAGTTCTTTGAATCAAGACTTGTACTCAAATGAGGGCTGTATAATGTGTTTACTCCCATACATACTAAGTTTTGAAATGTTATTGTAATACTATATAACATATTTTAGAGTCTTAATCATTAGTTTAAACTTTTAGTTAAAATTCTAGATAATGAAAATTATATATAATGTTATTATCTATAACTAATTGAAATATAATATTTGTATATTATTCTTAAGATAATCAATATATCAATCAAGACTTATTTTGATTAATTTATTGATCAAATTTATCTCAATCAGTTATTAAAGGAACTAGTTATCTTTCATGATTCATACTATTTACTAGTTATTTTACTTTAATTTTTTCTCTGATTTATCTTTATTTTCTTTTGAGTTAGAATTATACTCATAAAACTAATAGTTATTTTGGGTTTAATTTAACTATATTTCTTACGGTTCATCACTTCATTTTACCTTTATATCTTTACTGCCTTTCCATTAGTAGCGGATACAGAAATCAAGGTCATTTTTTGAGATATTAACCTTACCAGTTACCATGAAAATATGTAATTCAAATAATTTTTTTTTTTTTTTGAGATACAATAAGCTAAATATTTACACATCACAAGTTATTGAACATGTACGTTATATTAATCCAGAATGATCTCTATGATACATACATATAATAAATTAATAATCAATAACAATACATGAATATATATTGATCATATGATGACCGATCAAAATTTGAGTAGTTCAGAAATTGACTCGATATCCAACTGCAACTTATATGTCATGATCTTGAAATTTCTGACATGTGACTTGAAAATAATCCAATTTGAAAATAATCGAATAAAATTGCTCAAATCCAATCGAAACTCAAAGCCGACAACGTTGACCCGTCAATATTTATAGTTTCATGTCAACATTTAAGTCAAATTTTATTTATTTTGAGTTAATATTTCTTTATTGTAACTCTAAAATCAGTATACTAGTCTTTCTATATAAAATATTTTATATTAAAAAATTATTATATCTTATTTTATTTGGAAAATAGTATAATGATAAGAAAATAATTATTTTAAACCTTTGACCCATTGAGTCAATTCAAACTCGACATGACTTATATCAGAACAGATCCGACCTGAAAATGACTCGACTGAAAACAACCGACTTGAAACAGATTCGGACTCGTTATATCATCAAGTAGAGGTTTATTGTATGTCCATTGAGAATTTATGGTATGTCAACTTGGGGTTTAAGGAATGTGAAGTAATGGTTTATGGTGTATGAAGTAGAGATTTAGGGTATCTTAAGTAGGGGTTCATGGTATATCAAATAGTGTTTTAGGGTAAGTTAAATAGGTGTTTGTGGTATCTCAAGGAAGAGTTTATGGTATGTCAAACAAGTGTCTAAGGTATGTTCATTAGGGTTTATTGCTATGTCAAGTAAGTGTTTATGGTGCTTATTAGAGATTTAAGATATGTCACATAGAGGTTTATGATAAGTAGGGGGTTATGGTATGTCTAGTGTGTTGTTAGCGTATTAAGGGGTTTTAGGGCAAGTAGGGGCTTTGTAGTGTGTTAAGTAGAGGTTTATGATATGTCAAATAGGAGTTTATGATTATTATTAGGATCATATACTATGTCAAAAAGAGTTTTAAGATATGTCAAGTAAGGTTTTAAGATACATCAAGTAGAGGTTTATGATATATCAAGTAGGTTTTAAGGTATGTTAAGTAACGTTGTGCAAAATGAGACCGGACCAGTGGTCCAGACCGAAACCGGTTGAGACCGGACCTAAATCGGACTGGACCATCTGCATTCGATCTGAGCTCCAGATCTTACAAATTCTTCATTTTGAGTTTTCAAGATGGTTGGTCTAAGCTTGAAAAAATTTGGGTTAGACCGAATTAAACTGGATATGTATAAAAATAATTTTCAAGCCGAATAATATTTGCGATTTTATGTTTATACTTACCAAAAGGGCATTTAAATTCTTTTTTCTAACCCAAAAGTTTTTTTAACTCAAATATTTTAATTTTATAATTATTAGTTTGCCAAAAGATTTCAAATATTCCATATTTTAATTAATTTTTGGTATATAAAATTGCAACAGACTAATCGGTCTATACCAAAATTGCAACAGACTAATCGGTCTAAACACTAACAGGATTTGGAAGGAACTGAGTTTAAATCGAGACTGGACCGAATAGAACCGATCTGGCCTCCGTCTTAACATATTCAAATTTGTCTTTCGGTTCGGGTTTAGACCGGTGCACACCCCTAATGTCAAGTATGGGTATATCAAGTAGGGGTTTAGGATATGTTAAGTAGGAGTTTAAGATATGTCAAGTAAATATTTTGGATACGTAACATAGGTTTAGGGTATGTCAAATAGGTATTTAGGGGATATCAAATATGGTTTATCGTATGTGAAATAAAACTTTATAATATATGAAATAGAAATTTATGATATCGAGAAAACACACATTACTCATGAAATTCATAATTAAGAACCTGGAGATAATCAAGACTGTCATTTGAGGGATTCCAATAATTCCAAAAAGCTTTTTTTTTTTTAAGAAAAATTGCAAAAAGCTTTTCGGTTCTTAAGACATACTCTGAAAATCTACATTTCACATAATAATCTGTAAAATAATAATATTCAAATACCTAAAAACACAGTCATATACTATGAGTACGAGGCATGAAAAGATTGATTCTTTCTTTTTGGATGAGTAATGCTTATTGAAGTTCTTGTGTAGATTAATTTCATGATAATATTGTTTTAAACAAGACGGGCTGAATATGAATGTAATGATTATGATTTTATAAATACGAACTTGGCAGCCCAATGCTAATATGGATAACTTACAAGCCCATTTTTAAGTGAAAATTAGATATAAATAAGCATTTTTTGCAAAAAAAAAAAATTCATAAATAAGCTTCGGTTAAACTTATATCTAAAAATAAGTGCCTTCAAACCAATGCTAAAGGTTGGTTTTTGTTTGTTGTTACTAGCAATGGTCCATTATAAAGTTAAGTCAAAGGAAGTCAGTTCAAAAATCGTCCGTTGTTACGAAAAACTACCCATTAACATCCAAATTTAACAACAGTCAAAAAGTCAACTCAATCGACCGTTGTTAGTAAGAGCGGCCGATTACTTGGCTGAATTTTGTTGACTCATCCTTAGTAATGGCCCACTGTTGTTATATGCGAACATATACAAACCTTAGCATCGGAATGAAATACGCTTATTTTTTGAAATAAGTTTACTTTTGACTTATATTTTCACTTTTTTTTTTTATCTAAATTTGCTTATTGATTTCAAAGTTTCTAAGTTGGTATAGTAGCAAGTTCATTAATAAAAGCTACACAAAAGGAACTAAAAGCCCATTATCTAATTCACCAAATTTTCATCTACATAGAAAATCAACGGAAGTTTGATGTGGCAGAAACACCAGTGAAAAATTAAATAAAATAAACTTTTTTTTAACAAAAAATAATTCTCAAAATAAGTTTTAGCTTCGTTCTCTAATGTTTTACCCATTTGAAATATTTTACCTCAAGGAGAGAGTATTTTGATTAATGTTTTCGACACATATTTAGAAGATAAAATATATTCATGTGAGATCTCGTTAAATTCATCTTAATGTATACTTTTTAATTATGTATTTTTTATAAATTATTATGTGTATTTAGAGATATTGATGTTTAAAATTTGCTTTGAAAACTGTGCAAAAAGTAAACAAGAAAAACAAAAACGAACGGAGAGAGTAATCATTTTCATGTTCGAGTCTAAGGTTAGCATTTGATCAT
>NC_080049.1:6480563-6485563 GCF_026212465.1 Amaranthus tricolor | reverse complement strand
TTGTTGCACGTTATAAGAGATCAACCAAAAGAATTGGTTGTAAAGCTAGATTGATTTTGAAATATGACATAGCGAAGAGAACATACCATGTTTTAAAATTCGAATAGGCGCACAATCATTATCTAGTTAGCCCTACATCGCGTCAATTTTTATTGGGTAATAGGAAAATGACTTTGTTGCACAAAAATTTCATATCTAAGAATGCACGGGTTAATATAGGACCGGTTAAATCCTTTAGATTGTTTAAGGAAAATGTCGGGGGTTATGAGAATGTGGGAGTGACAATGCAAGATTTTAAGAATTTCCATAGGGATTTGAAAACATATATTAAAGGAGATGATGGGAAGATGTTGATCGAGAATTTTATCAGAAAAAGAGATATTTACACGGGGTTTTATTTTGATTATGCTTTAGATGAGGAGGACCACATTTCACGTTTATTTTGGGCCGATGCGATAAGTAGAAAGAATTATTGTTTATTTGGAGAAATGGTTACTTTTGATTGTACTTATAACACCAATAAGTATAGCATGGTTTTAGCCCCTTTTACTGGTGTAGATCATCATAAGTCTTGTATTACATTTGGTATAGGTTTATTAGCTAAGGAAGATAGTGAATCTTTTGAGTGGTTATTTAGAACTTTTTTACATTGTATGGGGGATTGTATGCCAACATATTTGATAACTGATCAAGACCCTGCAATGAAAATTGCGATTAAAAATGTATTTCCACACACAATACACAAACTTTGCATGTGGCACATCATGAGTAAAGTGACTGATAAAGTTGGACCGGAATTGAACAAAAATGAAGATTTTTTGAAAGAATTAAATGGGTGTGTATGGAATATTGATCAAGAAGAAAATGAATTTGAGGAAAAATGGGAGGGAATTATGACCAAATACAATCTTCAAATAGATAAATGGTTTACTAGTATATTTAGTATACGAGATCAATGGATACCCGCATATTTTAGGGATATCCCATTGGGGGGGATTTTGAGAACTACATCCCGATCGGAAAGTGTTAATAGTTTCTTCAACCATTTTTCAAACCCTCACATGACACTTGTTGAATTTTATATGAGTTATGAAAGTGCAATGGATGCACAGAGGTACAAACAAGATAAGCTCAATGCTGAATCACTTCACACAAACCCACAATATAAAACACCATTGCCGATTGAAAAACATGCCGGTGAAGTCTATACTAGAAAAATTTTTTTTCTTTTTCAAAATGAAGTTTATAAGTCTTGTTTCAAAACTTATATTCAAAATATTGAAAAGATTGAAAGTGTGGAAAGTATAACTGTTTTGGACTCAACGGTAAGTAAGATATACAAGGTGAAATTTATACTGGGAAGTTCGATTGACGAGTTGAAGGTAGATTGTGATTGCAAGTTATTTAAACGGATAGGAATATTATGTTCCCATGCGATTTGTGTTATGAGTGCAAGACAAATAACACAAATACCAAAGCAATATGTTTTAGATCGTTGGACGAAGCTAGCATTAAAGAAGCCTATTTTTGATTTGCATGGGAATCTGATTGAAGAGAGCAAAAAGTGTAACAACGTGGGGAAGTTGTTGGGGGAAGTTTGGTGTGAAATATTCAATTGTGTAGGTTTAGCTCAACGGAGTGAGAGTGATTTACAATCACTTTTACAAAACCTAAAAGATATTAGTAGAAAATTGGAGGAAAGTGATGATGTGAGGGTGGACATTACTAAAGAACAACAGATCGAATTGTTAGTAGGCACAAGTTCATCTTCGACAATGGAAATAAAAAACCCAATCCAATCAAAGAACAAAGGAAAAAGACAAAGAATAATTGGGGAAAAGGAACAAACTATTGAGCAAAGCAAGAAGCCCAAAAGAAAGTGCAAAACTTGTGGTAAATTTGATTATCATGATAGTCGAAATTGCCCATCAACAAAAGATACCCCACTTAAGGTATAAAATATATATAATTTGCTTATATTTTATTGTATCCTTATTTAATAATTTGATTATGTAAATGAAAGTGCAAAATTTTTGTTATGCAGAAAAATTGATGCTGAAGAACAGATAGATGAAGAGATTATATTAAGATGACTATGGAAAGCTACTGTCTTCTGTTTTGTAATTTTGAAAAATCTTTTGTATAGCTACTATGTTCTTAGGAAAAGATACTATGTTATTATTAAAAGTTACTATGACTATGTTTAGCTACTGTCTTCTGTTTTGTAAATTTGAAAAAACTTTTGTTGCAAAAGTGAATGATACTATGTTCTTAGAAAAAGATACTATGTTGTGATTAAAAGTTACTATGACTATGTATAGCTACTGTCTTCACTTTTGTAAGTCTGAAAAATCTTTGTTGCAAAAATATCAGCATAACATATATCAGCGTTCTTCACCCTTTCAAAATGATTCCACACAACTGATGTTAACCGTTTTGGTTTCTTAATCACTGATGTTAACCGTTTTGAATATATGCAGAAAATTCAAAATCGGATTGATAAAATCGAACTCGTTATTTTCATATAGTATCAATCTAGTATACACACTAATCAGCTTATCCCTTGATATGATCATAAATTCACAGATTGCCATTAACTTAGACACCAACAGTTTTTTTTTTCTTTTACTTTTTTAAATTGCAGGAGAGGGTGAGGGAAAAAGATGGGCTAAACCAGAATTGAACCGAGGACCGTACAAATGAATACCTTATCTGCTCCAATCAAGACAAAACCGGATTTTTGACACCAATACTATACAAATATTCATGAAAAAACTTCACATTATTACAGTAATTAGATTATCTAGTAATTAGATTATCTAGTAACTACAGTAATTAGATTATCTACTATGTTCCATCAAATGTTTGTACAACTAAAAACTTCACAACTTCATCTTGTACTTCACATTAACGAATCTTTAATCTTCTGATAGAAACTTGTTTGGCAATGGAGCGTCTTTTATCCTTAAAATTGGACACCTCTTCTAAAACTTTAGATCTTTGTTTGTTCAAATCAGATAACACCAAAGATCCAGCAATCTTAGCTCTTGCAACATGTCTCAATGGAGCCTACATAAAAAGAAAATACATTTAGTTTGAATCTTTTAATTAGAATGTCATTCAAAAAAATACATTTAAAGATAATATTAAGAAGAAAAATCGTAACTGCATTCAATATTGGACACTGGAAATCAACTGTTCCCTCAAAAAACAGCATGCTCATCATCATGAATACATCACTTTCAATGTTAGTCCTAGCAGTCGTTTTCCAATCAGTGGGAACTCGTTCCATTTTCCATAATGGAATAACATCAGTAGCTTGCATCTTATCATCAAAAATTGTTGACAGCAAATCTTTCTACAAAAGTTTCATTTAAATATTTATTAATAAATATTTCATAATCATAGCAACATAGGCAAAAGGTTTTTCAGGATAATAAAATGCTACACATACCATAGTGTCACCTAGCTTTCTAATTTCTTCTTCTGAAATAGCAGTATGGTTCACATTGTCAATCCATTGCACTATTCTTAACTTCATATTCAAAAGAAGTAAGAAGTACTGACTGCCCTTCAGTATCGGAACAACAATCTGTATATTATATATCACTGAATCAATAAATATATCTAAAAAAAAGTGACTGCACAAGTACTAACTACCTATTAGTAGCTATAATAACTAAAATAGTGACTATATAAGTCAATCAATCATTAAAAAAATATCTTACCAGATCAAAATTAGACAAATCAACTTGGTTGAAATCCACCCATTTGACCCAAGAATCATAAATTAAATCAATTTGTTGAGAACCACCACTATTATTAAAATCCAACAAAGCAAGCTGTAAAAATAAACAATGAAATAACTAAAAATAGTTCAAAATAAAAGAAAAGTTATTTAGAATAAAAATGACAAAAAACGTACACTAGAACTAGCATTAAAAAAGAACTTTTTGGAAGATTCTTTGTTCTTTTCATTTTCATTGAGTAATAAACACCAACAATCCACAACAGAAACATGAGTACACTTTGAGGGATCCCCTAAAGTATAAAACTCTTCCCTTTGAATTCTCAAATTGTCCTCAAAATTCACAAGCAATTCACTGTCAAATAAAAAGAATAAAATAAGTATAATAAAAAACAAAAATCACAAAAAAAGAAAAACAAAAAAAAAGACTCACCTATTGTCGAAACATTTATCAGAAACAAAACAATAGTCAACTGATTCTTGAAGTAACGAACCAAGTGTTCTCATATATTTTTTGTTTGATTTCATCAGATATGAAACATACGTAAATTTGTCATTCACACCTCTAAAAGGAATGGAACACTTTGCCCTGCCATGTATCAATACATTCTCATAACCATGGCTTTCAAAAACAGTGACATTATTTGCCACATCATTAACAACTTGTTCCAATTCAACCTCATCCAGTACATCATTAACAACATCTACATTACCCTCATCAGCAACAAAAACCTCATTCACCATCCTTGGAATAGAGGAAACCCATTTAACCGTGTCAACTATTTCATCAATTGTATTCAGCACGGTAGGATTCATAAAAAAACTTTGGGTTTCAGAAAAAGGTGTGGATGAGGTAGAAGGAACATCAGGAAAAGGGACAGGAGGAGAAGAAAATGAACGTTTTTGTTCTAAGAACAATTTAATTTTCTCCATGTAAAACAGAGACAACTTGAGTGTCCCTCCTCATGAGCATCAGCAACTCACATATTTCCTACAAAAATAAGTAAAGATAAAGTTAAATGTTGTTCAAAAGAAAGTAACTATGACATTATAAAAAAAATACTATGTTATGATTATTTTCCAAAAGCTACTATGTTCTGTTTTGAAATTTTGAAAAATATTTGTTGCAAAAGTGAATGTTACTATGTTTTTAGAAAAAGATACTATGTTGTGATTAAAAGTTACTATGACTATGTATAGCTACTGTGTTCTGTTTTGGAATTTGAAAAATCTTTGTTGCAAAAGTGAATGC